>NW_025920259.1:229690-264159 GCF_902686445.1 Sciurus carolinensis | reverse complement strand
TGGGGAATAGCAGTAGATAACTTACCACAGCTCTTCAGGATCTTGGGGAAGGGGTACACACATAAGTGAATCTTGCCATTTACTCTTCATGTATTTATTTATTTCACTATTAAAGTGAAAGTTTATATTTGTTTTCAATGAGTGATGTGACATTCCAGAAATAGGCTCTTGGTTGCTCTAGGGTTTCCATGGTTCCTGGTGAATTGACATGTGCCTTAAGAATATCTCCACTATAGCTTTAAAACTGCTGTGAAGGATGCAGCTACATGTGGAGGCACTTTGTATTCTTATGTAAACTATGTAGAGTTTCTGAGAAAGTTATGTGACATTTATATTTCTACTTTAGCATTTGACTTACTTATAAAATTGTATTCTTTTATAAATTTTGTGTGAGGGTAACTCACCTTAAATAATACTAGTTTCTCATTTTCTTTTCCTTGCCAGAGGCCATTGAGATTTACTTTTCTCCCAAATGATCCAGATGTTGGATATTCTCCAAGACTATATGGATTACAGAGGTGACTCTCCTGGGTCACTACATTACTAAAGACATTTTTATATTTAATGATCAAATAGGTCCATGATGAATAATAAGGGGTGTGGAAATGTTACAGAGGAAGAAAATGCAAAAACATTATTCAGAACCAAAAGAAGATGAGGAGAGGGGACAGCACTAAGTGAAGCAGATGTGAAAATGTTGAGTATCTTCAAAAATATGATAAGTTGAGTTTCAGTGACAGAAACTTTCAGTGTCTTGTAACATTCAGCTCAACACTTGTGTACTTATTCAGGATTAGTAAGAAAATGAATATTGATAGTATAGAGATCCCACAAATCATGCAGGGGAAGGTAAGACCAATTATTCCTATGGACAATAGGTAATGTAGGCAATTACCTGAGAACTCTGTTTTATATGTAATAAAATTGATGTGGGATAATGGGAAAAAGCTTAAACAGTGGATGAGTTTTGAGCCTTTGGTAGATTATCAGCTGCAGAAATAAGAGTTTTAAAATTTAGTTCAGAGTGGTCTCTCAGATCCACTTGATGCCCTCCAAGTACTTCAGTAACCTGGAAACTTGCAGAAATGCCATTGGCACATTGAGAAAACTCCACTATCAAAACATGATGAGTTTATAATTCCCCTTCCTGACCTGATGCATGGTGGTAAGTGGAGAGCCCCAAAGCTTCATTGAAAACCAGATGCTGGATAGTCAGGCAGGCTCCTCAGTGCTTGTATTACTGCTTGACTAGTTAAGGATTTTATCTCAGCAAATAGAAACTGCCATAGAGGGTGGCTATTTAGGGTTGCCTAGGAATAATCAAAACTGAATATTAACCGTTTTAAGTGCCAAAACTTTGACTGGTTGTGTTTTAAAAACCCAAGATAGAGTGTTATGGTGAGTTTTTTTTTTTTTTTTTTTTTTTTTTTTTTTTTTGGTAAAGTGATGTATTGTCCCCCTAAATTTAGATTTTTCCCATGGGATTTATTTAAAGTAGGGTCATGCCTGGATATGGAAAGGGCAAAATAGGCATTTGGCTTAGGAATGACTTGACCTTTTTATTTCCTGAAGAGTCCTTGAAAAGAGTTAAGCTCTGTTTGTTTGTTGTTATTTGCTTCTCAGAGGCCATTCAGACTTATCTGTTTATTTGCTTGTCTATTAGAGGCTATGGCTATGAACATGTGGATGGTTCCATGAGAGGAGAAGAGAGACACCTGGCTATAAAGAACTTTGGACAGCAGCCAATTTTTAATTTTTCTCTAAGTACCAGGGCAGAAAAGCCACATAATATTGATAAAAGCAGACAAAAAAGGACTGGTGTAGTACTTTTACATCCCAACCATTGGTGCATTTTTTCATAATTCTATGAAAGGTGAGGTTATTACCAAGGAGTATAATAAAAGGAGAGAATCAAGGCAGTTGACATAGCACAGCACTGGACTTCTATTTTGGAGCTCTTTTCTGTCCAAACTATCTAAGCTGTAATGTCACGAAGAAGTGAGGCTGGAACCTGAGTTTATTAGAAAGTAATTCTGATCTGCTTTCACCTGTGATTTCTTTTCTTTTTTGTAATTTTGAGGAAGTTTATTTATGTTCAGTGGAGGCAGTTCTCCTTCCCAGCTGTGAATTTGGAAAATAAGATAATCTTGTTGCTAGTTGCCCCTCCTCCATGAGTACCCCTGGAATAGTGTTGTAAAGTTTAACAAACATTTTGTTTTTAAAATGTGATCATAGTGAAACTGCCAGCTATTTGTAATTATTATTAAATTTTCTATGTGACTTAAGTCATAAATATCATATGACATCTGAGGTGCTTTGTCAGTTATGGGGTGCTCTCATATACTATTAAATAACTTGAAATCAGTTATGGGAGATGAAACTTTCCTTATATCCTGAATTAAAAAGACCTTAAATCAATTTTGAATTCATAATCTGAGTCTCATTTTCCTATTTTTATAGACCTTAATTCATAAGGAATACATATAGGAATACAAAAAGAATGTGTGTCCTTGATGAAAGAGAGATTAATATATTTATAAAAAGAAAGTTCAGACTTATTTTTAAAGCATTTATTAAGTGCTTTGTTCTATATGGGTATATAAAAGAAGTGTTAGATATAATCCTTGAGTATAAGGAGATTATTTCTCCAGTGTATGTCTTTCTGTCTAATAAACTCAATAGTAAGATATAATCAGACTCCTTTGGCCTCATTCTCTTCCAAGGTCATGTTCCACACCCTGCATCAGAGCCACTCATTCATTTGTGTCATGGTTAGTCTTAGGGGAAACTTGAAGGATCTGGTCAAATGCATCATCAGGTTGGGAGAGGAATTCCATTTGTGTTATTCATATTTAGAGAGAAGATATTTGAATCATCTAAAATTAGAAAGAAACCTCTGCTTTTCCATTAATCTCCCTGGAGGCCTTAGTAGATTATCTAGGATATGAAGCAGTCCTGGATGTTAACCTTTCCAAACACTGATTGTCATATTTGTTATCACGTTTTTGCTATAGTTCTGCAGCATTTTTATTTAATGGATTTCCAACTTTCAAGAGGTGAGTTTATTACCATGTATTGCCAGCAAGTGGCAGTGATAGCTTATGACTATGTCCCAAACAATTAAATACAGCTTAAAATATGCCCCTTAGTGAAGAAGGGCTGCACTAGCCAACTTCAAACCAAGAGGAAGATAATTTTTATGGGACACATTTTTAAGTAAAATGATTGCCTAGGTAGTAGTAGGATATAGTGGATAAAAAGTTTCTGAAACCAAGTGCAGTAGTGCACGCCTATAGTTCCAGTTACTCAGGAGGCTGAGGCAGAAGGATGGTGTGACCCCAGGAGTTCAAGGCCAGTGAGGGCAACATGGCAGAATCCTGTCTCAAACCCAGGAGTAATAACCACAGATTCTTAAATATTGGCTGCAGTCCTGACTCTCATCTTCTAGTCGTGCAACTTCAAATAAGTCCCTTAATCTAGCTGTGTTTCCATTTCAGTGTCTGCAAAATGAGAATTATACTGGAAAGAATGCAGAGTTGTGAGGGTTAAAAGTTAATTTATGGCGGGGGGCCAAGATGGCGGACTAGAGGGCGGCTGCATTTCACATTGCTCCAGGACGCAAGATTAAAAAGAGGAGATAGTGAGAGAGTTGGGACCAACTCAAAGCCGCCGGGTGAGTCTCTCCCGTTGGGGAGGCGTCCCAGATGGGGCGGTAGCCCCAGAAAGCAGGGAATTTGTGAAGTGGAGTTGCTCGGCGAGATGCCCCTCCCCCCGCTGGAGCAGTAAACACGGACAACTGGGATCATCGTAGAGGAGGCGGCTCAGCACAGCGCTTGGACTCGAGCAGCCACTGGGGCTCCGGGCGGCTGCCTGAGGAGGGGCTGTGTGGTGAGCTGTTTGGACTAGGAGCGACCGCTTCTGAATGCCGGGGGGTTGCCCGGAGGAGGAGGAGGGGCCTGGCGGGTCGCTTGGTCTGGGAGTGACTGCTTCAGAGCCTGCAGGCAGTTGCCAGAGGGGGAGCTGCGTGGTGAGCTGTTTGGACTCAGAGCGGGCGCTCCTGAACACCGGGGGACTGCCTGGAGGAAGAGGAGGAGCGCGGCGGGTTGCTTGACCTAAGAGTGACTGCATCAGAGCCACAGGCAGTTGCCAGAGGAGGAGCTGAGTGGCGAGCTGTTTGAACTCAGAACAACTGCTCCAGAACACTGGTGGCCTGCCTGGAGGAGGAGAGCGGTGGGACGCTTGGTCTAGGAGTGACTGCATCAGAGCCACAGGTGGTTGCCAGAGGGGGAGGCGAGTGGTGAGTTGACTGGACTAAGAGCGACTGCTCCTGAACACCAGTGGCCTGCCTGGAGGAGGAGCATGGTGAGTCACTTGGTCTCGGAGACACCGCTCCTGAACACCCGGGGGGCTGCCCCAAGGAGGAGGAGGAGGAACAGGGCAGGTCACTTGGACTTGGAGTGACTGCCTAGGGATGCGGGTGGTTGGTGGGAGGGGGAGACCCGAAGTGAGTTGTTTGGACTCCTAGTGACTGCGTCGGAAACTGGGCGGCTGTCCGGAGGAGGAGGTGTGTGGTGGGTCTCTGGATCTCGGAGCTATTGTACGGGGCTCCAGGTGGTGATCAGAGGAGGGGCTGCATAGCCAGGCGATTGGTGCAGAGTAGGGTCCCAGGAGCTAGGTGGCTTCTTGCTGGAGGAGCCTCACAGAGACACGCCCAGGGGCGGAGCGAAGTTTCCAGGGCTGCGGGCAGATTCTCTGAGAGAGGCAGCCTAGGGAGACTCGCCTGCAAAGGGTGAGGCTCCCAGGACCAGGACGTGGGTCCGGGCCCCTGGGATCATTGCGGAGGAAGACAGACCAGCCCGGGCAGTGGTTGTGGATTGAGGGGAACCTCTAGGAGGGCAACTGACCAGCGAGACGTCCCCACCGAGTGAGTCTTCTCGGCCGGGGGAGGTTTTCCCACAGGGATGGTAAAACCAGAGACACAGGCACAAACAGGCTTTGCCTCAGCCCACAGTCTAGTTCCCCATTGGATGACCATTGGTCAACAAGTGGAGGCACCTCTGCCCACTAGCAGGGAATGTACGCCACCTGAGGGTCACCACCCCTAGAGAGGCAGCTTCTTCATGGAGCTCTGCATTATCAACCTCCTCCAAGACTTCAGGCTACTGAAGGATAAGAGGGGATATACTAGCAATCTTCAGGGACATTATAAGTTGATAGAGGAAATCTGCAATATCTTAATGACCCACTGATCCCTGAACAATATGAGAAAACAAGGGAAGAAAATGCCTAAAACAAATCTAGATGTTACATCAATAAAATCCAACAACAGCATGGCAGAAGAAATGACAGAAAGGGAGTTCAGAATGTACATAATTAAAATGATTAGGGAAGCAAACGATGAGATGAAAGAGCAAATGCAGGCATTGAACGATCGCACCAATCGACAGTTAACAGAGCAAATTCAGGAAGCAAAAGATCATTTCAATAAAGAGTTAGAGATATTGAAAAAAAAACAAAGAAAAATCCTTGAAATGAAGGAAACAATAAACAAAATTAAGAACTCCATAGAAAGCATAACCAATAGAATAGAACAGCTGGAAGACAGAACTTCAGATATTGAAGACAAAATATTTAACCTCGAAAACAAAGTTGAACAAACAGAGAAGATGGTGAGAAATCATGAACAGAATCTCCAAGAACTATGGGATATCATGAAAAGGCCAAATTTGAGAATTATTGGGATTGAGGAAGGCTTAGAGAAACAAACCAAAGGAATGAACAATCTATTTGAAGAAATAATATCAGAAAATTTCCCAAATCTGAAGAATGAAATGGAAAATCAAGTCCAAGAGGCTTATAGGACTCCAAATACACAAAATTACAACAGACCCACACCAAGGCACATTATAATGAAAATACCTAACATACAAAATAAAGACAGAATTTTAAAGGCTGTGAGAGAAAAGAACCAAATTACATTCAGGGGTAAGCCAATACGGATATCAGCAGATTGTTCAATCCAGACCCTAAAAGCTAGAAGGGCCTGGAACAACATTTTTCAAGATCTGAAAGAAAATGGATGCCAACCAAGAATCTTATACCGAGCAAAACTTACCTTCAAATTTGACAATGAAATAAAATCATTCCATGATAAACAAAAGCTAAAAGAATTTACAAAAAGAAAGCCAGCATTACAGAACATTCTCAGCAAAATATTTCATGAGGAAGAGATAAAAAACAAAGAAGCAAATCAGCAAAGGGAGGAATTATCCTAAAGGAACTGTCAAATAAAGGAGGAACCAAGATGTGTCAAAAATTTTAAATATGAACCAAATGACCGGGAATACAAATCATATCTCAATAATAACCCTGAATGTTAATGGCCTGAATTCATCAATCAAAAGACATAGACTGGCAGATTGGATTAAAAAGAAAGATCCAACAATATGTTGCCTGCAAGAGACTCACCTCATAGAAAGAGATACCCATAGACTAAAGGTGAAAGGATGGGGAAAAACATACCATGCACATGGACTCAGCAAAAAAGCTGGAGTATCCATCCTCATTTCAGATAATGTGGACTTCAAGCCAATGTTAGTCAGAAGGGATAAAGAAGGACATTTCATACTGCTTAAGGGAAGCATAAATCAGCAAGATATAACAATCATAAACATCTATGCCCCAAACAGTGGCTCATCCATGTATGTTAAACAAATCCTTCTCAATTTTAGAAACCAAATAGACCATAACACAATAATACTAGGTGATTTTAACACGCCTCTTTCACCACTGGACAGATCTTCCAAACAAAAATTGAACAAAGAAACCATAGATCTCAATAACACAATCAATAATTTAGACTTAACAGACATTTATAGAATATACCATCCAACCAAGAGCGAATACACTTTCTTCTCAGCAGCGCATGGATCCTTCTCTAAAATAGACCATATATTATGCCACAAAGCTAATGTCAGCAAATACAAGAAGATAGAGACACTACCTTGTATTCTATCAGATCATAATGGATTGAAGTTACAAATTAATGAAAGAGTAAAAAACAGAAACTACTCCAACACCTGGAGATTAAACAATATGCTACTATATGATGAATGGATAACAGAAGATATTAGGAAGGAAATTAAAAAATTCTTAGAGGTAAACGAGAACAAAGAAACATCATATCAAAATCTCTGGGACACTATGAAAGCAGTACTTAGAGGAAGATTTATTTCATGGAGCGCATTTAATAAAAGAAGTAAAACTCAAAAAATAAATGACCTAACACTACAGCTCAAAGCCCTAGAAAAAGAAGAACAGACCAACACCAAAAGTAGTAGAAGACAGGAAATAGTTAAACTGAGAGCCAAAATCAACGAAATTGAAATGAAAGAAACAATACAAAAAATTGACAAAATAAATAGTTGGTTCTTCGAAAAAATAAACAAAATTGATAAACCTTTAGCCACACTAACAAAGAGAAGATGAGAGAAAACCCAAATCACTAAAATTCGGAATGAACAAGGAAATATCACAACAGACACGACTGAAATACAAAACATAATTAGAAGCTATTTTGAAAATCTATACTCCAACAAAATAGAAAATTTCAAAGACATCAAGAGGTTTCTAGAGACATATGAATTGCCTAAACTGAACGAGGAGGACATACACAATTTAAATAGACCAATTTCAAGTAATGAAATAGAAGAAGTCATCAAAAGCCTTCCAACAAAGAAAAGTCCAGGACCAGATGGGTTCTCAGCCGAGTTCTACAAAACTTTTAAAGAAGAGCTCATTCCAATACTTCTCAAAGTATTCCAGAAAATAGAAGAGGAGGGAACTCTCCCAAACTCATTCTATGAAGCCAATATTACCCTGATTCCTAAACCAGACAGAGACACATCAAGGAAAGAAAATTTCAGACCAATATCCTTAATGAACATCGACGCAAAAATTCTAAACAAAATTTTAGCAAATCGCATACAAAAACATATTAAAAAGATAGTGCACCATGATCAAGTGGGTTTCATCCCAGGGATGCAAGGTTGGTTCAACATCAGGAAATCAATAAATGTCATTCTCCATATCAATAGACTTAAAGTCAAGAATCACATGATTATTTCGATAGATGCAGAAAAAGCATTTGATAAAATACAGCACCCCTTCATGCTCAAAACACTAGAAAAAATAGGGATAGTGGGAACATTCCTTAACATTGTAAAGGCCATCTACGCTAAACCCATGGCTAATATCATTCTAAATGGTGAAAAACTGAAAGCATTCCCTCTAAAAACTGGAAAAAGGCAGGGATGCCCTCTTTCACCAGTTCTATTCAATATCGTCCTTGAAACTCTAGCCAGAGCAATTAGACAGACCAAAGAAATTAAAGGGATACGAATAGGAAAAGAAGAACTCAAAATATCCCTATTTGCTGATGATATGATTGTATACTTAGAGGAACCAGGAAATTCCACCAAAAAACTTTTAGATCTCATAAGTGAATTCAGTAAAGGAGCAGGATATAAGATCAATGCACATAAATCTAAGGCATTTTTATACATAAGCGATGAATCTTCAGAAAGAGAAATTAGGAAAACTACCCCATTCACAATAGCTTCAAAAAAATAAAGTATTTGGGAATCAATCTCACAAAAGAGGTGAAAGACCTGTACAATGAGAACTACAGAACACTAAAGAAAGAAATTCAAGAAAACCTTAGAAGATGGAAAGATCTCCCATGTTCTTGGATAGGAAGAATTAATATTGTCAAAATGGCCATACTACCAAAAGTGCTATACAGATTCAATGCAATTCCAATTAAAATCCCAATTATGTACCTTACAGAAATAGAGCAAGCAATTATGAAATTCATCTGGAAGAATAAAAAACCCTGAATAGCTAAAGCAATCCTTGGCAGAAAGAGTGAAGCAGGGGGTATCGCAATACCAGATCTTCAACTCTACTACAAAGCAATAGTAACAAAAACAGCATGGTATTGGTACCAAAATAGAAAGGTGGATCAATGGTACAGAATAGAGTACACGGACACAAACCCAAATAAATACAATTTTCTCATACTAGACAAAGGGGCCAAAAGTATGCAATGGAGAAAAGATAGCCTCTTCAACAAATGGTGCTGGGAGAATTGGAAATCCATATGCAACAGAATGAAACTAAACCCATATCTCTCACCATGCATGAAACTAAACTCAAAATGGATTAAGGATCTCGGAATCAGAACAGAGACCTTGCATCTTATAGAAGAAAAAGTAGGTCCAGAGCTTCAACATGTTGGCTTAGGACAAGACTTCCTCAACAGGACTCCCATAGCACAAGAAATAAAAGCAAGAATTAATAACTGGGATAGATTCAAACTAAAAAGTTTTCTCTCAGCAAAGGAAACTATCAGCAATGCGAAGAAAGAGCCTACAGAGTGGGAGAAAATCTTTGCCAATCATACTTCAGATAGAGCGCTAATCTCCAGAATCTATAAAGAACTCAAAAAACTCTACACCAAGAATGTAAATAATCCAATTGACAAATGGGCTAAAGAAATGAATAGACACTTCACAGAAGAAGATATACAAGCAATCAACAATCATATGGAAAAATGTTCAACATCTCTAGTAATAAAAGAAATGCAAATCAGAACTACCCTAAGATTCCATCTCACCCCAATTAGAATGGCGATTATCAAGAATACAAGCAACAACAGGTGTTGGCGAGGATGTGGGGAGAAAGGTACACTCTTACATTGCTGGTGGGGCTGCAAATTAGTGCAGCCACTCTGGAAAGCATTGTGGAGATTCCTTAGAAAACTTGGAATGGAACCACCGTTTGACCCAGCTATCCCACTCCTTGGCCTATACCCAAAGGACTTAAAATCAGCATATTACAGAGATACAGCCACATCAATGTTCATAGCTGCTCAGTTCACAATATCCAGATTGTGGAACCAACCTAGATGTCCTTCAATTGATGAATGGATAAAGAAAATGTGGTATATATATACAATGGAATATTACTCAGCCATAAAGAATGATAAAATTATGGCATTTGCAGGCAAATGGATGAAACTGGAGAATATCATGCTAAGTGAGATAAGCCAATCTCAAAAAACCAAAGGAAGAATGATATCACTAATAAGTGGATGATGACACATAATGGGGTGTGGGAGCGGTTAGTGTTGGGGTTTGGGTTGGGTTTAGGGAGGGGGGCAGGAATGGAGGAAGGAAGGACTGTATAAATGGAGGGGAGGGGTGGGAGGGGTGGGGGGGAAGGGAAAAATGGCAGAATGAATCAAACATTACCCTATGTAAATTTATGATTACACAAATGGTATGCCTTTACGCCATGTCCAGACAGAGAAACAATATGTATCCCATTTGTTTACAATTAAAAAAAAAAGGTTAATTTATGTAAACCTTTTTGAACAATGCTTGGTGAATAGTAAAGTATAAGTATAACTGTCATTATTGGATATAATTTAGCATCCCTCAGTAATCAGTCATTATTATTTCTTTTTTCCAACTTTAATTTTATATGAAGGCATTAAATGAGAACATTCCTGCCTGACTTTTCTTGATATCCAGCTGGGAGTCAGTAGTCCTTAGGAAGAGGAACACTTCATTCAACTCTTGGAACAAGTGCTTTTAGGCTTGTTTCAGCAGTGAGCTGTAACAACCCTGGGAAGAGTAGTCTGCACTGTACTAGTTTTCACATTAATCAAAGAGAATGCTGTAATTTGCCTTCATAGTAGTCTAAACTCCTGTAACCCAAGGTACTTCCTTGACCCTTTTTTGCACCACTGAATAAAGACCAGAAAGTTGTTGCATTGAGTGTTTTTGCCTTGAATTAATTTTATGACATTGGCTTTGAATAATGTGGAAACCAATTCAGGAAGACACGTTCAAGTTTTCTCTAGTCAGAGGCATGTATCATCCCATCTTCTCTTTAATTGGTGTCAGGGTCTTCCTATCTTGTAGCTTGCAAGTGTTTTTAAGTGCTTTTCTTAATGTGCATTGCAGACCTCTCCTTCTTTTAAATACATATTTTAGTTGTAGATGGACACTACTTTATTCAGCTTTTTTGCCAACGTGACTAAAAGACCTGACCTGAACAACTATAGAGGAGATAAGTTTATTTGAGGGCTTATTGTTTCAGAGGTCTTAGTCCATAGAAGACTGGCTTCATTCCTTGGGGCTCAAGGTGAGGTTGAATATCATGATGAGAGAATGTGGCAGAGGGAAGCAGCACACATCATGATCAGAAAGCAGAGAGAGACTCCACTTTCCATATATAAACTATATACCCCATATCTATGCCCCCAATGAACAAGTTCCTTCAACCACACCACACCTGTCTCTAATTTCCAATCAGTTAATCCCATTAGGGATTTACTCACTTTTTAGGCCAAATCTATAATCCAATCATTTCTCCTCCAAATCTTCTTGCATTGTCTCATATGTAAGCTTTTGGGGGACACCACATCTAAACCATAACAGACAATATCTTTATTTTGTTTATTTTAATGAGGTGCTGAGGATTGATCCCAGTGCCTCACACATGCTAGGTGAGCACTCAGTCACTGAGCCACAATGGCAGACCCCAGACCTCTCATTTTTGGAGCTGTTTTCTGAAAGAAAACAGATTTTTCTAAGCAAAATCACAGATTTTTCTAAGCAAAATCCAATCAAGGTTTTCAAACATGGCTTCACAGCATTAAATTAAGCATCCTTTTCTGCCCCTTACCTCTCATTCTGTTATATTTGATATTTAATTTTCCCAGGTCAGGCAACATGAGGTGAGGTGGCACATTTGACCACTCCAGGGCTCCAGAGTTGGGGGCAGAGATGTCAGCCTGAAAGAGAAAACCACTCAGGTGGACTGATTTCAGGTGTTCAGTATGACCGAGTCTAGCCTTGTGTTTGTTTTCCAGTTTCTTATTTGTATGTTGCTGATCATGCTTCTTATTTGCATGGTTTTCAGGTGGAATTGGCATGAACTTAACAGCAGCAGATACTGTTATTTTTGTTGACAGTGATTTTAATCCTCAGAATGACTTCACAAGCAGCTGACAGAGCTCACTGAATTGTCCAGAACAAGTGAGTGAGTTAGACATCTTCTTTTTCCTGCTCTATTGGCTTGTAGTTCTGGACTGGGGAGGAAGGTGAAGAATGTAGTCCTGACAACAGTGTCATACTGGGAGTTGAGAACCACTGTTTTTTTATTTATTTATTTTTTGTGGTGCTGGGGATCAAACCCTGGGCCCTGTGCTTGCAAGGTGATCACTTTACCAACTGAGATATCTCCCCAGTTCACCACTGGGTTTTAACCCCATTTTGACACTGAGTTGCAGAGTCATGTTCAGTGGGTCACATGATCAAGTGAGTCTCCCTTTGTTAAAAAGAACAGTTAAATTGCAAAATGATTAGAAGAAACATTTAGGTTTTAGTTAGAACTTATCTCAATTTAAAAATGGAGTTAAAGCTGGTATGGTGACACATAACTGTAATCATAGTAACTTGGGAGGCTGAGGAAGGAGGATCGGCAAGTTCAAGGCCAGCCTTGGCAACTTACTAAAACCCTGTCTCAAAATAAAATATTTTGGGGCTGGGATTGTGGTTCACTGGGAGAGCACTTGCCTAGCATGTGTGAGGCAGTGGGTTGAATTCTTAGCACTGAATATGAATAAATGAATAAAATAAAGGTCCATCAATGTCTATAAAAAATTCAAGTAAATAAATAAAAATAAAACATTTTTTTATGAAATGCTAGGGATATAACTCATTGGTAATGCTCCCCTGGATTTGCCTCCCAATACCATGAAAAGAAAAAAAAATGGAGTTAAGAGGTTGTGGAACTGCCCTTTGACCTCAGGATAACATGCCTGCCAGGGGTTTTCCTTGGCTATAAATGAAGCCACAGTTGTGGTCACTTCATCATTCTTTCTCAGACTCTTTTGGGAAAGGTTCAGAGAGAAGTTGAGGCCACATCTCTCTAACAAATCCTCAGGTCAAAATGAGCAATGTCTTTTGAATTGTTTTCTTAATATGGTCTTTGGTTCTGCTTCCTTTTTGCTGTATTTTTCTGGCATGCTTTTCCCCCCAGCTTTTCAGACTCATAGCACACTGCTCTCACTTGACTTACATACAGGGCTGTGAAAGTTTTTTGACTGATTGGCCAAGACACTGTGGAAGAATTGGTTTATAGGAAAGCAACTTCCAAACTACAGCTCACCAACATGATCATAGGAGGCCAGAAATGACAGGAGTTGATTGTCATTGATTTTGGTTTCTGTCAAAGCCAGAAACCTTTGGCTGATGCTGACCTCCAGGTAAAATATGTTGTTCTTTTATTTAAAGTTCCATGATTTATAATCAGTACTCTCTGTGGATGTGAATGCAAATAAAAAGTACCAGCATTAACCACCCTTTGTCTCCAGTTACACATTAGTTTGTTAGCTAATTCATACCCACTCAGTACCTACTACATGCAAGGTGACATAGAAACTAAATGAGTGTGGTACTTAAAGGCAGAGGAAATAGAATAAAGAGAATGGGCTTTGAACAGTCAAATTTGGATTCAGATTATACCTTATCACTTACTGGATGTATGACTTTGAGCAGGTAACTTAACATAATGGATATAATCTCTTTGGTGTTTCTAAGAATGAGTATGCCCCTAGTTATCTCAGAGAGAATTTGTTTGGGTTTTTTTTTTTTTGGTTGTTGGTTTTTAAAGAAGAACTTGACTTAATCAATAATGATTAATTCCATACCTCCTCTTTAATCCCAGACCCTTTATGCAGTGACTTACAGTACTCATTCTATACCCAGAGGAGGATGAACAAGACTTGGAACATAAAATTATACCATAGAATATATGGATGAAAGACTAGAGTTAATTTGCTTGAAAAAACAAAAATTAGATAGGAGTCAAATGCTGACTTGGAAGATTCTGGAGAGAGCTCTCTTTTGGAAAAAGTCTTAGAGTTATTCGATAGCAGCAGCTTTTGAGCTAAAATTAGAAAACATATTATAATGTACCCTAGGTCTTTTGAGGAATTAGATACAGAGGATCAACCCCTAGGACTCTGGAATGATTCAGGCATGAAGTGAGTAAGAAATAGCTGACAAGGGCAGTAGCTATGGGAAGGTCTGCTGTAGGAAACATTGCAGAGAAGAAATGACAGGAGTTGATTGTTTTTTGAGGCCAGGAGTGAGAGAGATAGCAAATTCAAAGATGACTTTAAGGCTTTAAGCCTGAATGATGAGAATAGAATTTAGGAAGATAGGTGGTAAAGTGTTAGGAAGGTGAAAATAATGTAGGCTTTAGTCAACAGGGTTTGTAGTAAAAATCAATGTAAATTATTATTAGAGGGAGACTCTGAAAAGGAAGGGATTTTATTTAGAAAAGTTCACAGGAAAAACCAGACTTTAAAAGACCAGCTATCAAAAAATTCAAGAGGTATGCAAAAGGGGAAAAAATACACAGTATTATAAGCAGAATTATCAAGTTTACAATAAGCCCAAGCGTGGGTTAAAACATAGCAGTTTTCTCTCACACACACCTGTATCTTTGCACATCAGCATTGCAGAAGAACCCTAGGTTTTGCTTGTTTGCTTGTTTTTTGTTTACTTTAGGGAGTAACAGTGGAGTCTGGCTTTTTCAATATTTTTAGTGTTCTGCATACTCATCTGTCATGGTGGCAGGGCAGCTGTGCATTTTGTTTTCACACTATTGAAGAGGCAATTACAAATGTAAGATGAAAGCTTGAGAGAGGGGTAGGTATATACTATATTTGTCTAAATACATTTCTTCACAGAGCCTTGAGAGATGAGTTCATTGTGGGCTGTTGTGAAGGTGAACATATTGGGAGTTAGAGGAGATGAGGTCTCAGATGCTCAAACTCTTCCCCAGTGGAGGGAAATCCAGGCATTCAATTAGGGATTTCCCTGTGATGTGGTCTACCAGCACATCATTGTGAAGTGCACAGGCACAACTCCCTGCTGTAGGTCAATATAGACTACTGGCTGTTGGAGAGGACTTTGATGGGACTTTATGCCCAGGCCAGGGGCAAAAAAATCTCATTCTGTTTCTGTATGATTTTTTTTCCTCCCCATCCAGACAATGAGTTATTTATGGTTTCCAAGGAAAAGGGTAATAACTCACTACCTTGTCTCAAAAGAAAGCAGGGCATTTTTTAAATTATTAAAGAATCTAATAGTAAAAGACATGGTTCTGGTTTGATAAATATAAGCAGTATAGAGTGGTGAAGTCCTGAAAAAGGAAAGCAGGTTCTTTATCCTGCAAGGAGAGTACAACAGAAAGAGAGGGACAGATATAGATGTAGTGAACATTTATTGAATGCTTACTGTGTGCTAAGCATTGTCTGAGGTGTACTTTTTCCAGTTGTTTTATGAAGAAGAGTAATAGAAAAAATGACATAGACAATGTCTTTAAAATTTTTAAGAAATTTTCCAAACATCCTTCAGAGTCACTCTAATCCAAGCACTCTGTAACTTACAACTACACCCTCTTAACTACTATAATATATTATTTTTCATTTTTGAAAAAAGGTATTTCCTTAAAAACATATTGTGAGTGCTCAATAGCAAGGGAAGCCAGGAGATTTAGGTCCAATTGAGTGGAAGGGAGGATCTCAGTATGAACTGAACTTCATCTTAAATACTTGGCTTTCTTCTGTTTTGGTTACTAAATGCCAAAGCCATTTGCCTTGGATTATATATATGTATATTTATATTTTATGTATATATATATAAATATATATGTATTATATATATTCATGTAAGTAATCTATATACATATTTATGCATATGTCTGTGTGTGTGTGTAAAACACACACACACACACACATATCTACTAAGGCTAAATATAAATATATCCAGGTATGTTCTTGCTTAGTTTTTATCTCAAATGTTTTTAAGCTACAGAATACCTTTAAGTTTTCAAGTTACAAAATAGAAAGTCTAGAGATAACTGACCAAAACTAAAAGGGCAAAATGCAAATGAGGGCCCATCATGTGGATCCCAATTGTTTCAGAATTTTTAAGTGATAGTGCTTAGGGACATGTAAAGTTGGAAGTAGCAAGTGAAAGCCAGGTAATACTATCTAAGCCTTGTGGGTGGTTCCTGTAGCCTTAGGAAATAGAGTATCCCCTAGGGAGGAGTGAGGGTAAAGGGCAGGTTAGGGAGAGCACAGGATTATTCAGGGAGATTGAAATTAAGAAAGGTCCTTTGGGTCTTGGTGATCAGCATTGTTATTGTTTTTCCAAGGTGGATTCCATAAAGTAGTGAGGTAGGAAAACAACTTGGCAAAGGAAAGGAGTCAGCTTATTGTGAAGTGAGGCACTGAATGGCATCTTCAATTTCTAAGAAGTTTAAAAGTGGGAGGGGTAGGAATGTAGCTAACAGGGTTTCTGACTTCTCTCAGGACTGCTGGAAGTACCTGTAAAGAATACTGGTGAGAGGTGTTATAGAAGATGCAGGAAATCATTTTATTCTTACCATCCCCCCCACAATAAAAGAAATTGGTGGCTTAAAAAATTTTTTTTGCAGTTATAGGTAATTTTCAAAATCAATAGCTCTGGTCATCATTTATCACCTTTCTGCTTATTCCTCATCTAACCCCAAAATAGCCTGATTGAAGTCATCTTCCATGGGAGAGAAGAAAGTTCACAAGGGAAGGAATGTGCTTGGTGTCAGACACTCAGCAGATCACCACATCCTGATGTTTGTTTTCATGAGAACTAACTGGATTTTTTGTTTTCTCCATTCAAGTTGAGTGAAATACTCAAATTTGGCTTTGATAAACTACTGTCTTCTTAGGGGAGCACCATGGATGAGATAGACCTGGAGTCCCCCCTGGGAGAGACAAAAAATGGCCAGTGGGTCTCTGATGCCTTGCCTGCAGCTGGAGAAGGGTGCAAAGAGCAGGAAGAAGGAAGTGAGTTGGGGGTTAGGGTGAGCAAATGGCACAGTTAAATCAAACTAGGGCATGAGTGATATGCATTACCACAGGAAGTCCTGCATCCTACTCCCTGGGACCTCTTTTTCCTAACCAGTCCTATTGTCTTCTTGAGCACAGTCTTTAGGCTTCTTGATCCAAGAAATTGAAAATATATCTGGCTGTTCCCATGTGGCTGAACTTTGAATTCACTTTTTAGACACCCAGATTTGAAGATATCACTGGACAACTAATTTTATCCTTAGACAAGTCCTCTTTTATCATCCTTGGAAGATATACCATTACAGCAAAATTGTCTGTTTAAATTGAAAAGCAGAGATCCAAGTGCTTGTGGTGCTCTCATTATTTGATGTGTGGATCCCTTTAGTTCCCCCACATTGTGGTGCCCTGTAAGGACCATGAGTCCTAGGCTTTTGGAGTATTGAGAGGGTTTCTATTCCTCTCGTCAGTCCCAGCTGGATACCTGTGTTTTGGTTCCACAGCTCTTCTTAATAGGTTTTCATTTTCCAAAGTGTTTGTGAACATTTTAACATACCATTTCCTCATATAGCTTTTTAGAAATCAATTTATTGTCATTTAGCTGTTTCAGGTGAGAGAAAAAAATAAATGTATGTGGTCATATTTTTAAGTTAATATTTGATGACTTTAGTATTCAGTTTACACCCTTTTCTGTAGTAATCTATATTAATTTAATTTTATTTGCTAGAACAAAATAAAATTGCAGTGTTGTCAGAAAGATGATTGTATACCTTCACCTGTCTAAAAACAGGTATTTTTGCAGACACTCTAACTGCCAGAAAATTCTCCAGTTTCATTGAAATCTGGAATGTTGCCTTCAGTGACCATGTCTTGGTTCTCTTTGTGGTAAATTGTTTCTCTGGCAGAATACAAATGAGGGTCTAGACCTGTGGGCTCTGAATGCCTATTAGAAACAGAATAAAGATATGCAGCATCATTAAAAACAATGTAAATAAACATTAAAGATAGTAATTAGAGGGGCTGGGGAGATAGCTCAGTCGGTAGAGTGCTTGCCTTGTAAGCTCAAAGCCCTAGGTTTGATACCCAACACCGAAAAAAAAAAAAAAAAGATAGTAGTTAGAGCAGCCCAATCAAATTTAAGTAAAAAGCAAGGTTGCTTTATCTTTAATGCTAAAGTTCTTTAAAAAGCACATTTACATAGTAAATTGAGAATTTCATGCAGTATGATGCTATATAAGTTGATCATATTTGACACATCTCAGCTCTTTATTTTTTCACTTGTTGATAGAGTACCTCACTGAAATCCCACTGCTGATTTAATTAGAAAATGACAATTAGTATTACAGCTGGTCAGATTTGGGTACAAGTTTGAAGCAATTGATCTCTTGAGAATGAAAATGTTTTACTTTCATACTCTCTAGAAAAAATAAACTTAGAGCTGATTTTATAATGCTGTGAAAATACATTATTTGGTAACATGTGCTATTAAATACACTTCACTTTTTAATCATTATCTTACCTATCTGTGGTTACTGGTCTTGACTGTTTAGCACTTGATTCATGATTTTGGCAGATCACCCAACCTCATTGGTCCTTTGTGTCTTCATCTGTAAAATGGTGCTCTTAATGTCTTCTTTACTCCTTTACACAACTGCAAAAATCAAATGTGTTAATAGATGTGAAATTGCTCTGATAGTATAAAGTGCTACTTAAGAGTACTATATCAGCTACTGAGTGTTGCTCAGTGGTAGAACTCTTACCTAGCATGTGTGAGTCCCTGGATTTGATCCAAAAATTAAGGAAAGAAAAAAATATCATACTATTGTCCTTGCTGTTTTTGTCATAATTATTTGCAAGCCTGTTTTCTCTCTACTTTTCTATATACCTTAATCTACTGAAAAGAACATACTGATGTTAGAATCAGAAAAACCTACCTTGTTCATTTTGTAGCAGAGAGAATTGAGGAATCCTTTAATCCCTGTGTGAATCTCAGTTTCCTCTTTCACAAGTGGGGTTAGTTATACCAGGATTGAGGTAAGAAACATGAAGATGCTTTGTGAGATCTACAGAGAATATTATAAATCTAAGGAATTATTTTTTGTGATTTTTTTTAAATTTTCTCATAGATTTGCTCCTTTTTTAATATTATAGAAAAAACGGAAAAGAGTTGAGTATTAAAAGTGTGTTTGGACTAAAAACATTGAGATTTTATTAGGGGACTCAGCAGTGTAGAGGGATTCAGCAGAGATTCCCACATCATGTAGGGTGAACCCAAAGGGTTTAAGCCAATGCTCTGTCCTTTGAAAAGTGAACATGTATAGAACCCAAACTCATCAGTGTTGGTGCAACAGGAAATGAAATGCCTTCATCACAGCTGGTCTTGACCCATTTAGAGTATGAGCTATTTTCTTATTCACCTAGTTATTGCTTTGAATAGCATTAACCTATTTTTCAATGTCTTAACATTTCTCACTTTGTGTTTTATATTCTTGGAGAAACATGTATTTATTTGAAGGTAAAGATTATTCTAAAGAGCTCAGTAAAGAAGACAGAAAATCCTTTGAACAAATGGTGAATCTTCAGAAAATCCTTTTGGAAAACAAAAAGTCAAGAGGGCCAGTTACTCCAAAATAAAGGCAGTGTAAGTGTTTTAAATTTGTATGAGATTATAAATTCTTCCAAACTCTCTTCCTATAAAAGAACCAAAAATGATCTCAGTATCATTTTTGTTCTCTTAGGATGATTTAAGAAATAAGCATCTCTTGAAATGTAACAAATTAACTGAACCCTAGTATAAAAGCTATGTAAAAATCTAGCATGAAAAATATTAATAAGGTGAGTGTATTATACAATTTATTGCAGGTAAAAGCACCCTGTTCCTCTTATAAGCCACCCCTAAAGGGATCACCATATTTAATCAAAATATCATATCCTGTTGTTCATAATCATGATTCTGTTTCATTAAGATATGATGGCAATCACAAATGATATGTGTAATGTTCACAGTGTTTGGTGCTTAAAATGTACTTTCTAAATGTTATCTATCATTAAGATAATCATGCTAAAATACTCTGTATTAAAAGGAATTACACATTTTTTTTTTTTTTTTTTTTTAGAGTGGAAAATGCAGCTTTATTAAAGAAAAGAAAAAGCAGACTTCTCCTGGGTGGAAGAAGGGGACCCAAAGTTGGAATCCGTGGGATGAGCAAATCTCGTTCTTTTTATGGGTTTCATTCTCCCATTCTTTCCCCCTTGTCTCCTCCCTTCCTGCCTACCGGATTAGGCCTGGTTTTGAAATGTAAAAAGCGAAAAGCGGATGGGGCAGAGGGAGGGTCAAGGTGACCCAGATGGGCAAGGGCCCAGGGGGCATTAATTAGCATCTTCCTGCCTGTTGACTCTGACAAGGGCAGGTAAATTTGGTAATCAATGGGCTCCGGAGATCCTTGACATTCCATTCTTCCAGGGGCAGATGACTTTATGGCCTCCATTTTCTTGATCTGACCCGATTTCCTATTTCTACACTAACTACCTGTCCCCAATTCTGGCTTCATTCCCCCCTCTAATTTTAGGAACTCCATGCTGCTGGGGAAGGGGGTCGATGACCGCTCTGACTTCTTCGAGCTGAAAGTGGACGGCGAGGGGCAAGCAGCTTGGAGTTCCTTTTTAGAAATCGGGTCGATCAAGGGGTCCACGGTAAAAGTCTGGTTGAAGAGTAATAGGCTGGAGGGTCATTTGAGAGATGGGCGGTCTATAAGAGAAACAAGAAGTTATGAGTAGTTGCTGGAATCTCAGATAGCAGAGTATATGGATTAGGAACTACTGGGTGGAGGGGAACAACTGCTTCATTAATTATTCTGAGGTCTTGGACTAAACGCCATTCCCCATTTGATTTTTGAACTCCCAAAATTGGTGTATTGCATGGGCTGTTACAAGGTACTAAAAGTTTCTGCTGTTTGAGGTTCTGGATGATTTTTAATAGGCCCTTTTTTGCTTCTGGGCGTAGCGGGTATTGTCTCTGATGTGGAAAGACAGAGGGATCCTTTAAGACTATTTTAACTGGGATTGCTCTCTTTGCCCGTCCAATCTTGCCTTCAGTGGCCCATACCTCAGGGTTTATATCACATTCTAGTAGAGGTAAACATAATGATCCTTGTGGTCCCAAATTCATTGTAATGGAAGTCTGAAGTTTTGAAAGTAAATCCCTTCCCAATAAAGGGGTAGGGCATTCTGGGACTATCAGGAATGCATGAGAAAACATCATCCCATCCCACTCACAACTCAGTGGGGGAGTAAACTTTCTGGTAATAGGCCGTCCAGACACCCCTTGCACCGTTATAGTATTAGAGGAAAGAGGTCCAGGATAAGAGGTGAGCACTGAAAAACTAGCACCAGTATCTAAGAGGAAGTTGACCTCTTGGCTCCCTACGGAGAAGCATACCCGGGGCTCATGCGTAGTGATAGGAGTTACGGGAGCCATTAGAATTGGCCCCGGGCCCCGTCAGGCCTGTGTGGAAGAGTCTGGCCTCGAGGACCTACGCCCCTGAGGACAGTCACTTTTCCAATGGTTGCCTTGACACTTGGGGCAGGGCTTTGGTGGTGGCCATTTGGCTTGGGGACATTCCTGTCTGAAATGTCCCTCCTTTCCACAACGGAAACAAATCCCTTTTGTGGCCTGAGGTACATTCCGTTTTCTTTCTTCATCACCCGGGAAGCTAACTCCTCTTAGGGCTAAGACCAGTGCTTCAGTTTTTCTTCTGTCTCTACACTCTTTTTCCTTCTTTTCCTCTACATCTCGATTATAAAAAACGGAAGTTGCAAGTCGGAGGATATCATCTAAGGATTGATCGGGGCCATATGCCAATTTTTGTAATTTCCTCCGAATGTCTGGGGCCGACTGAATGATAAATTTGTCCTTTAAAAGTAAATGGCCCTCTGTGGATTCAGGATCCATGGTGGTGTGTTTTCTCATTGCCTCCCTGAGTTTCTCCATGAAAATAGCCGGGCATTCTTCGGGACCTTGTGTAATTTCAGAAATCTTAGAATAGTTAATAGGCTTCTGTTTGATTCTCCTAAGGGTCTCAAGGACTAACATCTGGAAGTGTCTGATCTTCCAAGCATCCTGTTCATCATTTGGGTCCCAGTCGGGGTCATTTCTTGGAACTGCCTGTGCTCCCGATGGATAGTTGGGTTTAGATCTAGTTTGGGCTCCTGGGGCATAAGCAAGGTGTAGGTCATCCCCAAATTGTTCAGCTACTTTCAGGGTGGCTTCCTTCTCATTGGAGGTTAAAGTCTGGTTAAGTAACAGGATAATATCTTTCCAGGTGAGGTCAAACACCTGGCATAGGTTTTGAAACACCTCAATATATTTATCTGGATCTTCTGAAAATTTCCCTAGGTCTGTTTTTATCTGTCTTAGGTCTTGGAGGGAGAAGGGGTTGTATACTTTAATTGGTCCAAATTCTCCTCCCGGCATCTCCTGGAGAGGTAGTACATTTGATCTGTCCATTGGGGCAGATGGAGAAGGACCAGGGTATGGAGGACAGGAGGCCTGCTGATGGACTTTAGCAGAAAATTCCTTTCCCTCAGTAGGTGACTCTTTAAGGCTTTCTTCCTTTAGAGTAGTGGTTCTGGCTGAATCTATTTTACATTGTTGGCATAATTTGGGGTCTTCCCTTAGAATAAAGAAGATCTGAACATAAGGTACCTCACACCATTTTCCTTCCCTTTTGCAAAATCTATCAAGCTGTAAAATGGTATTAAAATTTGTACTTCCCTCTGGCGGCCAAGATTCTCCATCAGAGAGTTTGTATTGAGGCCAGGCCTGGCGGCAGAAGAAAATGAGGCGCTTTTTCTTGAGTGTCTGTGGGTCAAATTTGTCCCAGTTTTTCAGTATGCAGGCTAGTGGTGAACCTGGCAATACTGTTGAGAGTGAAGCTCCCATCTAAGTGGAAGAAAAGAAAAATAGACCTCAGGCGCCCGCGCCGGAGACTATGTGCAGGGACGTCTCCCTAAGTTTGAGCTTCAATCCGGTCCAGAAAACCCGTCGCTCACTACCTGGCTTTGCCAAAGTATTTCTGGCCTCCTTTGGCAAAGTGCTGGGGCTCTAGTTTGCCCTGTGCTAGAGACCCTTGGAGGATTCAGACTTAAGGGCATTACTGCTTTCCTCCCTGCCACTATAAATTCCTACAACAAAAGAAGAATTGTACATCTTCTTGCCTATTTTGTAGACTAAAGGGATCTCCAAAGGGTGAGGGGGACACCTATTGATTGTTAGACATATAATACCCTGTTCTCTGAGGGATTCAAGGGAGGGGTTGAATTAAAGTATACATCCTCCTTGCAGCTTAGAACACACTGAGCACCTTTAAGCACAGGAAAACTTTAAACAAACTAACAAAGGCTAAATATGCAAACAAAGATAACCTGAGTACTTTCCTATTGATTTTCCTATGATCCTACTATCTGAATGTTTAATGTCTGATCGGCGAGCAAAGGGAAAACATCCAGGAGGGAATGGATGTGTGCGGTGTGCTGCGCGGCCCATACGGAGGCAAATGTAATTGGCGCTTTCCCTCGGTGCCATTTGTCTACTGATCCACCTTGGATACCCCTTAGGGCGGTCGGGAGGGGGAGTCCAGAGAAGGAACCTTTGGGGTCCACCCGAGAGTAGCCCGGGCCGAGAACCCCGCAGTTGCTCCAACCTTTCCTCCGCCTCCACGCATCCTGGGCAGATCAGGACTAGGGACACTGTGTACTCACGGCAATTGCGCTCCGGGCCTGGACAGAAAAGTAGGAAACGGCTTCAGCAGAGCCCCAACGTGCCTGCAGAGCAGGGGATTGGAAACTTGCCTGGGCCGAGAAACCTCTCACCCGAGTCTTAAGAATGGCGGCTGCACTAGTTGCATTTAAGTAGCCGACGGGTGCCCATTTTGCCCTCCAGAAAGAAAGAGACAGAAAGATGCACCTCGGACAGATTGGGGTGCGTGAAGAGAAAAGCTCACTTACCTCGGCGTAGATCTCGGTGGGACCTCCAAATCTGATACCGCTTTTTACCCGGTGACGAGTCCTGCTTCCTCAGGTGTTGAAGTATAACGCCGGAGAAGCACGCCGAGGCAAATGTAGAGTGGAAAATGCAGCTTTATTAAAGAAAAGGAAAAGCAGACTTCTCCCGGGTGGAAGAAGGGGACCCAAAGGTGGAATCCCGGAATTACACATTTATAGAGAGCTTTGTGTTAAAATTGTTTAAACTTTAAATGGTATCCTACAGTGTATACTTCCAACCAAGGAAAAAATTATCTATTTTGAATTACCTTATTGGTCATGCAATGAATCAAAATGACTGCACTATCCATGCCAATACTTTGGCTGAAATTAGAACACAGTGAACACCATGCCAATGAGATTCATAATATGAATAGTAAATTGAAGTATCTTGCTGCCAGTGCCCACCACACAGGGATGCAGTGTTTTGTGAAAACCTAAGCATGTTTGCTCTGTACAGAGTCTGCTTTGTGGAAGAATGAATCTCATGGAGAAGCAGGAAATTCCTAACCTTCCTGGCTTTGGATCTTGTCCTTCCTACAGGTTCTTAGCCCAGGCCTCTTGGAGGGATCTACCAAAAGGAAGAGGATTCTGAGCCTAGACAAACTGGAGGAAAGACAGAAAAAAAAAGACAAGAAGCAGCAACCAAGAGAAAGAGACTAATACAGGAAAAGAATAGGGAAAAGGAAGAAGCTGAACATAAAAAAAAACTACATCTAGAGAGTATTGTTATTTCCAGTGACATAGATATTTTAGTTTCCTCCACTAGAATCACTTAAAAATTCAAAAACTTATCAATCTGGAAGTTCCTGTTGGTAACAGAATACTTTCTTTTCTTTTGGACTAGTGTTTGAACCCAGAGGCACTCTACCACTGATCTATTTCCCAAGTTCTTTTTATTTAGAACCAGGGACTCACTAAGTTGTTTAGCTGGCCTCCAACTTGTGATCCTCCTGCCTCGGCTTCCTGAGTAGCTAGGATCACAAGTTAGCAGCACCACCCCGGCTCCACAGAACACTTTTTAAAAAGATTCAGCTTTAACATTTAATTTACTTTAGTTAGAAGTCTTGAGTGCCTAAAGCAGAGTAGATGTATTCTATTGAAACAAGAAATTTTAAAGCTTTTATTGTAGCTAATGAGGAATCATTTATTTGAAAAGTCCCTTTTAGTCATGTTCTTAAAAACAGGGACATTTGGTGGATGCTCATTATTGAAGTGTAGTCAGGATACAGACTAATCTGTAAAACTTGTTTACTTATAAATGAGCAAAAATCTTTGCCAGGGTCCAGTCTTAGCAGCGGTCAGGGGTCTTAGGTGGATGGGAGGTGTTAGCATGTTGGAGAAACAGCACACAGAGACATCAAGTGTTCTGAGGCTGAATCTGAATCTTTATTTTTCTGCCAGCCTTTTTATAGATATTTTTCTTTAGTAATGATTATATCATTTTATGGTTAGTTTAAAATAAGAAAAAACCTTCAAAAGTTCAATCTACACTTCTTCTCAAAGTACACATTCTCTCTGTATGACAGTCCAGACCAAAACAACCTTATTTCCCAGCTAAATTAAAACAACCTTGTCTCCCAGCTAAACTGAGGGCATCATGATCTGCCAGCCTTCAACCTTCAGAACAAACACATCACTAGATTGTCTGAGAAACCACCCCCACTGTGAATTCCAGTTTTTAACAGTGAAAAGGTTTTACTATTATTAAAGGGCAAAGAAATCAATTTATAGTTAATATTTAGCCTATTCTATTTTTATATAATGATGGACTACATTCTTATTCTGATTCTCAAAGAATTAGACTAAACATAGGAAAAGCACAAGTTATATTTATGACTAACCTAAATGTTTTTATTATGTAAAGTATCTCTAGAATCAACTACTAAAACTAGGAGAGCAACAAAGGCTAAACACTGCATCCAAGCTCTTTATCCATCTATTATTATACTAAAGCAATCATAGGCTCCTTTAATCTCAAGAACAGTTACAATTGTTTATTTTCATATTTTTATCTATATGAAATACTGCTAAATTTTTTTATTGTGCACTATTTTGTGTACCAATACAGTAAAACCTTCCTGATGTTTTCCAATAAGTTTCTAATGATATATTGATTATTAATATTAAAAAGCAACTACAGATGGAGACATGCCATGCCTATAGCCCCAAAGAGGGAGGACAGTTAACAGAACTCAAGTGTTGAGTCCTCTATTCCAACAGAGCCATGTCAAATGTTGGAGTGTCAGGAAATAGATGTGACAAAACTTCAGTCAGGGTGAGTTTCTAATTAAAATTTACTTGGTGGTTATTTTTTGTGAATAGCAGTGCAAATGTGCTCCAAGGAGAGGTTAATTTTCTTTTCTGTTTGTCGAGTTAAAGGATGGCTTGGTAAGAGACCAACTATTACCAGTCCTTCTGCTTGTCCTCTGAGGTGAGCAAGTCTGAGGACCTTGAGGATGGGGAAGATAAGAGTGCTCCCTAATTGGGTTACTATGACCCAGACTCAACCTTCATCAAGTATGTTAGTGGTGATGTCACACACCCTCAGGCAATGACAGAAGGTGCTCTCTTAGTGCACGGTATAGGTATGAGAAATGATGTGGGACAGGGATTGTGCCTCAGTCCTTATGGTGCCAAGAAATGGAAAAGATGAATCTAAATCATGACTTAAGGGTGCTGGTGCCAGTGCAATATCATGTGGTCAAGAAAGCATGAATTTTATAAATCAGTAGATGTGAATTTGACTCTTGGCTCTTTTGTTTACCTGATTGAGTTACCTACTCTCCCTAAGTGTGAGCTTCCTAATATATACTAATGGGGTAATATCTGTCCTGTCCTCTGCATAAGTTTTTTAAGATGGTGAAATGAGGCTACATTTTAGAAGAAAAATGCATTCTCTGATAAACTCCTTGTGTGTTCCCCTCACAACCTCTGCATGTTCTGTATCCTCTGCCTGGATCCTTATTTTCTCTAGTCACATCAAGTGTTATTTAAATGTCTGCCTCTCAGAAAGGTTTTCCCTGATCACCTCATATAGAACAGTTTACATGCTCCCTCTTTGTCCTCTTTCTACCCTACTTATCTTTATCACCTCCTCATATGTTAACACATATATTTGTTTATCTCCTTCAATTAGAAAATAAGTTTAATAGAAGAGGATTGTGTATGTGTATGTGTGTCCACTGCAGTAGCTCCAGTACCTAGAATGATGTTTGACATGTAATACATGTAAACAAATATTTGTGGTATGAATGAGTATAAATACAATGTGCTAAGCCATTATGTTAATGAAAGCTTGAATGAGTCATTTAGCTTTTACTCTTCCTGACAAGTAAAATGGGAATTGTATGCTTTGATATTAACAGCACTTGCTCACTGTTATGTTCCCACCACTCTCCACCCTTCCTTATTCACCTCCCCCAGAGTTAGAGACCCACTAGAGACTTTTTTCATTCATAACACTCATTTTTGAGATACCTTTCTGTTATGATGACCAGGTATATCTTTCAGAAAACCTGAATATATTTGAGAATTCAACTATGATTCTCCTAGGAGATCAAATATAGTTTTCCTTCCCTTTGAAAAATCTTTCTTCTACAAGTCTCTTTTGTGTGCTTTGTTTCTCTAAATTGTGGGCTTGACTTTACCTCTTATAGATGAAAAATTTCTTTCTTCTGTCAGATGACTCTGGCAACTGGGGAAGAGGTGGTTTATTCACAGTTATGGAAGAATTGTCAGCTGAGCCAAGTAAAGTATATGAGCTGGCAGGGGAAATGAAAGGTAAGAAGAAAAACAGAACAATGGAATAAGATAGGAATGGACACTTAAGATAATAACATGTGGGTTAACTAGCCTTGGAGAAGGACTCATAAGAGCTTATTGTGATATGAATTCTATCATCAGCTAGTTTTATGTGACTGTGACCCCCTTTCTCTCTGCCTGTTTTCTCATTTAAAGTTTGTAACTTCTCCTTCATTTGGAAAAGATTTTTTTTTCCTTTTAGACTTTGAGGTGATTTGCAACCCTGAAAGTTTGCTCTCCCAAGATATTTATGTCTTAGTATCTGTAAAGTAAGATTTTCAATTGGAAAAATATAAATTAGCTGTTCAAATAACTCTATTAAAATACTTAAGGTGGAAGTGATCTCTCTTATTGTAGAACAGTCCTCATGATTGCTCTGGAACACAAATCAGAACACATGGCTGAGCTGTTTCTCCAGAGTGGTATTGATGTCTCTGTTACAGATGACCTTGGACAGATGGCATTAGCTTATGCTGCTGCTAGTGGTCATAGTGGGTAAGTGTTTACATTAAAATTTAATCAACCTTGATTGGAGGCCCAAAATAATAACAGCTATTGCATTTCACACATGAGGTGAAATTTTATAGTACAGCTATGTATGAAACAATAGAGTAGTTCATCAGCCAGCAATCCTGCAAGAGTCTAGATGAGAAGTGGTAATGAAGTGTGAGTTTTCCCCAAGGTTTCTTTCTTCCCTCTCCTCTCCTTTTCTTCCCTTGTCTCCTTATACATGCTATTGAATTGCTGTACTACTGAAATGCATCACTAGCCTGTATCTTAGGGTTGTAGAGATTTTATCATCATGGTTCCAAACCTTATCTCTGTCATTCCAAGTATTATTCCTGACCATGGGGTATAAAACATGTCACATTTTGATTTTCCTAACTAACTATTTGGGTCTTGAAATGCCCAGTTGAGCAGAAAATCATTTTTACTCTCCCTTGAAAATTAGATTTTCCACCATCCTTTAATTTCTTGAGGACCTGAGTATTTTCTTAAAGTCTAAGGAGAGGGGAGAGGACTTTTAAAATGCTTTTGTTTCTGTCAAGTCTGTTGCTGCTGTGTTGCTCTGCAGTCTGGTGAAGATTACCTTTGATTACAAAATGCCCTTATTGATTCCAGTCCCTGAGTATTCATGGTAATACACACTTAGACTTAAAAGTCACACTATTATTTTACGTTACAGTTCAACCCTTATTTTTGGAAGAAGTTCTTAATCTTAAGTAAAATAAACAGCGCAATAAGAAAGAGCTATTGTTCACAGGGACATGATATTTTCTGAGTTCAATATATTATCATTTAATATACCTATTGCCCTCAATGCATGATGATTTCATCTTATTTTATTCTTTTTTTAAATTTGTTATTATTATTTTTTAAATTTATTTTTATTATAAACAAATGGGATACATGTGATTTCTGTTTGTACATGGAATAACAGCATATCATTTGCGTAATCATACATTTACATAGGGTAATAATGTTTGATTCATTCTGTTATATTTTACTTCCCCCCACCCCTCCCACCCCTCTTTTCCCTCTATACAGTCGTTCCTTTCTCCATTGTTGCCCCCTCCATTATGTGTCATTATCTGCTTATCAGCGAGATCATTCTTCCTTTGGTTTTTTGAGATTGGCTTATCTCACTTAGCATGATATTCTCCAATTTCATCCATTTGCCTGCAAATGCCATAATTTTATCATTCTTTATGGCTGAGTAATAGTCCATTGTATATATATACCACAGTTTCTTTATCCATTCATCAATTGAAAGACATCTAGGTTGATTCTACAATCTGGCTATTGTGAATTGAGCAGCTATGAACACTGATGTGGTTGTATCTCTGTAGTATGTTAATTTTAAGTCCTTTGGGTATAGGCCAAGGAGTGGGATAGCTGGGTCAATTGGTGGTTCCATTCCAAGTTTTCTAAGGAATCTCCACACTGCTTTCCAGAGTGACTGCACTAATTTACAGCCCCACCAGCAATGTATGAGTGTACCTTTTTCCCCACATCCTCACTAACACCTATTGTTGCTTGTGTTCTTGATAATCGCCATTCTAATTGGGGTGTGATGGAATCTTAGAGTAGTTTTGATTTGCATTTCTCTTATTACTAAAGATGTTGAACATTTTTTCATATGATTGTTGATTGATTGTAGATCTTCTTCTGTGAAGTGTCTGTTCATATCCTTAGCCCATTTGTTGTTTGGGTTATTTGTATTCTTGGTTTAGAGTTTTTTGAGTTCTTTATATATTCTGGAGATTAGTGCTCTATCTGAAATATGAGTGGCAAAGATATTCTCCCACCCTGTAGACTCTCTCTTCACATTGTTGGTAGTTTCCTTTGCTGAGAAAAAGCTTTGTAGTTTGAATCTATTCCAGTTGTTGATTCTTGCTTTTATTTCTTGTGCTATGGGAGTCCTGTTAAGGAAGTCAGATGTTAAGTCAACAAGTTGAAGATTTGGACCTATTTTTTCTTCTATAAGATTCAGGGTCTCTAGTCTGATTTCCAGGTCCTTGATCCATTGTGAGTTGATTTTTGTGCAAGGTGAGAGATAGGGGTTTAATTTCATTCAGTTGCATATGGATTTCCAGTTTTCCCAGCACCATTTGTTGAAGAGGCTATCTTTTCTCCATTGCATATTTTTGGCACCTTTGTCTAGTATGAGAAAATTGTATTTATTTGGGTTTGTGTCTTTGTCCTCTATTCTGTACCATTGATCTACCTGTCTATTTTGGTGCCAATACCATGCCATTTTTGTTACTATTGCCTTGGAGTATATTTGAAATTCTGGTATTGTGATACCCTCTGTTTCATTCTTCCTTCTGAGGATTGCTTTAGCTATTCTGGGTTTCTTATTCTTCCAGAATAATTTCATGATTGCTTGCTCTATTTCTGCAAGGTACATCATTGGGATTTTAATTGGAGTTGCATTGAATCTGTATAGCACTTTTGGTAGTATGGCCATTTTCACAATATTAATTCTGCCAGTCCAAGGACATGGGAGATCTTTCCATCTTCTAAGGTATTCCTCAATTTCTTTCTTCAATATTTTGTAGTTTTCATTGTAGAGATCTTTTACCTTTTTATTTAGATTGATTCCCAAGTATTTTTTTTGAGGATATTACAAATGGAGTTGTATTCCTCATTTCCCTTTCAGTTGTTTTGTCGCTTGCGTATAAAAATGCTTATATTTATGCGTGTTGATTTTATAGCCTGATATTTTCCTGAATTCATTGATGAAGTCTAGAAGTTTTTTGGAGGAGATTTTTGGATCCTCTAAATATAGAATCATGTCATCATCAAGTGCTGACAGCTTAAGTTCCTCTTTTCCTATTCGTATCCCTTTAATTTCTTTAGTCTGCCAAATTGCTCTGGCTAGAGTTTCAAGGAAAATGTTGAATAGAAGTGGTGAAAGAGAACATCACTGTCTTGTTCCCATTTTTAAAGGCAATGCTTTCAGTTTTTCTCCATTAAAAATGATGTTGGCCATAGGCTTAGCATAAATAGCCTTTACAATGTTCAGGTATGTTCCTACCATCCCTATGTTTTCTAGTGTTTTGAGCATGATGGGGTGTTGTATTTTGTTGAATGCTTTTTCTGCATCGATTGATATAACCATATGATTCTTATCCTTAAGTCCATTGATATGATGGATTACATTTATTGATTTACAGATGTTAAACCATCCTTCCATTACAAGAATGAACCCCACTTGATTGTGGTGTATGATTTTCTTAATATGTTTTTGGATACAGTTTGCCAATATTGTGTTAAGGAACTTTGCATCTATACTCATCAAGAATTAGTCTAAAATTTCCTTTCTGTGATGTATCTTTTCCTGGTTTGGGTATGAGGGTGATATTAGTTTCATAGAAGGAGTTTGGCAGGGTACCCTCCTTTTCTATTTCCTGAAATACTTTTAGAAATATTGGAATGAGTTCTTCTTTGAAGGTCTTGTAGAACTCAGCTGAGAATCCATCTGGTCCTGAGTTTTTCTTGGTTTTGTAGGTTTTTAATGGCTTCTTTTATTTCATTGCTTTGTATTGATCTGTTTAAATCGTGTATGTCTTCCCTGTTCAGTTTGGGAGGAGGAAATGTCTCTAGAAATTTGTCAATGTCTTTGGTAGTTTCTTTTTTGTTGGAATACAGATTTTCAAAGTAGCTTCTCATTGTGTCATGTATCTCAGTGATGTCTGTCATGATATTTCCTCTTTCTTTTTTCTTTTTTTTTTTTTTTTTTTAGTGCTGGGGATCGAACCCAGGGCCTTGTGCTTACAAGGCAAGCACTCTACCGACTGAGCTATCTCCCCAGCCCCGATATTTCCTCTTTCATCATGAATTTTAGTAATTTGATATTCTCTGTTCTTCTCTTTGTTAGTGTGGCTCAGGGTTTGTCTATTTTGTTTACTTTTTCAAAGAACCAACTTTTTGTTTGGTCAATTTTTTGAATTGTTTCTTTTGTTTCAATTTCATTGATTTCAGCTCTGAATTTAATTATTTTCTCTCTTCTACTACTTTTTCTGTTATTCTGTTCTTCTTTTTCTAGGGCTTTGAGCTGTAATGTTAGGTCATTTAGTTGTTGACTTTTCATTCTTTTCTGGAGTGTGCTCCATGCAATGAATTTTCCTCTTAGTACCACTTTCATAGTGTCCCAGAAATTTTGATATGCTTATCATCATTTTCTTTGAACTCTAAGAATTTTTTTATTTCCTCCCTGATGTTTTCTGTTATCCATGTTTCATTCAATAGCATATTTTTTAGTCTCCATGTGTTGGAGTAATTTCTGTTTTTTATTTTTTCATTGATTTCTACTCTCAGTTCTTCATGATCTGATAGAACACAAGGCATTATCTCTATTTTTTGCATTTCCTAAGGGCTGCTTTGTGGCATAATATATGGTCTATTTTCAAGAATGTTCCATGTGCTGCTGAGGAGAAAGTGAATCTGCTCATTGATGGAAGGAATATTCTATATATGTCTATTAAGTCTAGTTTATTGATTGTTTTATTGAGTTCTATTGTTTCTTTGGTTGTTTTTTGTTTGGAAGATCTATCTAATGGTGACAGCAGTGCATTAAAGTCACCCAGAATTATTGTGTTGTGGACTATGTAATTCCTGAAATTGAGAAGGATTTGTTTGATGTACAGGAATACACCATTGTTTGGGGCATAAATATTTACTATCGTTATATTACTTCCTGATTTATGGTTCCCTTAAGCTGTATGAAATGTCCTTCTTTATCCCTTCTTACTAACTTTGGCTTGAAGTCCACTTTATATGATATAGGGATGGAAACCCCCACTTTTTTACTGAATCCATGTGCATGGTAGGTTTTTTCTCATCCTTTCACCTGTAGTCTGTGGATGTCTTTTTCTATGAGATGAGTCTCTTGCAGGCAACATATTGTTGGGTCTTTCTTTTTATTCCATTCTGCCAGTCTATATCTTTTGATTGATGTGTTTAGGCCATTAACTTTCAGGGTTATTATTGAGATATGATTCCTATTCCCAGTCATTTGGGCATATTTTTGGTTTTTAACTTGGCTCGGTTTCTCCTTTGAGTGGTTTTTCTCTAAAGTAGTTACTCCCTTTGCTGACCTACAATGTTGTTTTTCATTTCCTTCTCATGGAATAAATTTTGTTGAGAACATTCTGTAGTGCAGGCTTTCTATTTGTAAATTATTTTAACTTTTGTTTATCATGGAAGGATTTTATTTCATCTTCAAATCTGAAGGTTAGTTTTGCTGGGTATAGGATTCTTGGTTGGCAACAATGTTCTTTCAGAGCTTGAAATATGTTGTTCCAGGCCCTTCTAACTTTGGAGTCTGGGTTGAGAAGTCAGCTGCTATCCGTATTGATCTCCCCCTATATGTAATCTGATGCTTTTCTCTCATGGCCTTCAAAATCCTATCTTTATTTTGAATGTTATACATTTTCATTATAATGTGCCTTGGTGTGCATCTGCTGTGATTTTGTGCATTTGGTGTTCTGTAAGCCTCTTGTATTTGATTTTCCATTTCATTCTTCATGTTTGGGAAGTTTTCTGATATTATTTCATTGAATAGGTGGTTCATTCCTTTGGTTTGTATCTTTGTGCCTTCCTCAATCCCAATAATTCTTAAATTTGGTATTTTCATGATGCCCCATAGTTCTTGGAGATTCTGTTCATGATTTCTTACCATCTTCTCTGTTTGGACAACTTTATTTCCAAGATTAAATATTTTGTCTTCATTGTCTGAGGTTCTGTCTTCCAAATGCTCTAGTCTTTTGTTGATGCTTTCCATTGAGTTTTTTATTTGATTTATTGTTTCCTTCATTTCAAGGATTTCCATTTGTTTTTTTTTTTGAGACTCTCTATCTCTTTTTTGAAATGATCTTTTGCTTCCTGCAGTTGCTCTGTCAGTTTATTGGTATTATCATTCATTGCTTGCATTTGCTCTCTTATCTCATCCTTTGCTTCATGAATCATCTTAATCATGTAAAATCTGAAGTCCTTTTCTGACATTTCTTCTAACATACTGTCATTGGATTCTTTTAATATAGAATTTAGATTTGTTTGGATCATTTTCTTCCCTTGTTTTTTCATGTTGCTCATGCATCTTCTCCTCTAGCAGTGCAGATCTGGGGTATTGCAGATTACACCCTAT